>NW_027507787.1:122062278-122064778 GCF_037356315.1 Lithobates pipiens
GTCTCGTCCACACCTTCACAAATACCTCAGAAAACAAAGACATCAGTAAATCGTTATATTGAAACTCCTGAGGTTGTTCCAAAAAGGAGAAATTGGCGTATGCAGAAGACCCAAGTTTTCATGCATCACAATGTGAAACGCCACAAAAAAAGTGATCTGAGTATTTGTGAAAGTGTAGATGAAACAGAACCAGAAGAAATAATTCCTCACCCACTACATTGGGTGAAAGAAAAAAAATACATTGTTTTCGAAAGTTGCCTGGACAAACTGCTCTACAATATGCGTTGCCCTGACACTGATTGTTATTCGCGTATACATAAAATTGAAAAACAAACTGTTGGTACCATGGTGACAGCATATTCCACATGTGTTAAATTCACACAGATTGAAGTTGTGGGAGAGCCAACCGAAAAGCAAACAATATGCAGTGGGTAACATTCTGCTTGCTGGGGCCATTATGTGTAAGTGGAGGAAGCTATGCCAAACTTAGAGAAATGTTTGATTTATGTGGCATACAGATGTTTGGGATCTCTTCGTACAAACGAGCCCAAAATCAATACATCTTTAAAGCTATTGATCACAGTTGGCAAGAGAATAGATCAAACGTGATTGATGATTTGACTGAAAAAACTGTTTTTCTTGTTGGGGACGGTCAATGTGACAGTCCCGGTTTTTGGCCAAATACTCCACTTACACTTTCATGGATCTCTTTTCCAAGAAAATTGTGGACTTTGAATTAGTGCAGGTGTCACAAACAACTTCATCGGTTGCTATGGAGAAGTTTGGATTTACCAAATGTTTAGATCGCATAATTGACAAAAAATTGGATATTCAATTTGTGGGAACAGATCGATACACTGGCATTCGAAAATTACTGTCAACAAACGAAAAATATAAAAATTTAAATCATCAATTCGACATTTGGCATTATGTGAAAAATTTAAAACGCAAATTGCTTAAAATTTCCAAAAAAAAATACATTTGCCGTGGGTGCCATCCATAGTGACTCATTTCTACTGGTGTAGTAGACATTGCAAAGGTAACGAGACCGTTTTAAAAGAACGTTGGCAATCTGTACTACACCACGTTGTAAATGTTCATGTATGGACAATTTGTAAACGTAGAGCACAAATGCTTACATGATGAGATCAACGAGGAATCTCCGTCTGTTCCCTGGTTAATCAAAATACACCTGCATTTGTTGCATTGTCCACAATCGTTCTAGATTCACAATTGGAAAAGGACATGAAACATCTAACTTTTTTTTGTCAAACCGGGGTAATCAAAACGTATCACAGTATGATGTTAAAATATCGCCCCAAGCGAATTCATTATACATTTGATTCCATGGAAACTAGAACTAAATTGGCAGCATTATGCCATAATCATAATGTGATACGCAACCCCGCTGTGATAAAAAAAATTGATGAAAAAGGAGAAGTTGTTTCGGTCGAAAGAAAAAGTCTGGAGTTTCCGCGAGGAAGAAAGAAATGGATTGTCCGTAAACTCTACCAAAAAATGGAGAATGAACATGCCTTCCATCTGCTTTCTAAAATGATTAGCATTGTTGAGGGGACGCTAATCACCTCGTGGAAACCCAAAAATCCAGATATGCCTAAAAATATAGCTCCAATAGAAAGACCGGATACCAGTACTGCAGTAAGGGAGCATATGACACGTTTTCCTCAACTTTGAAAATTGAAACGGTCGTTGTGATAAGTTTACTCCTTTTTTGAAAAGATATTGTTTTAAACTAAAAATAAATAGTAATAAAGTTTTGTTTGTTTTGTAAGGGACATAATGTTTAATATATTGTTAATATATATATATTCTATTTTATTTTATTTATTTAATAAAACGCTTTGAATTCTACTGACAGCTTCATGTGTATTATTAGAAAACATACACAGTTTGTGCAATGTGTACATACAATTCCGTGGAAAATAAATACAAAAACAATCATCTTAATGAAATATGATTTATTAAAACAAATATAATACAATTAAAAACAATAACCAAAAATATATTATTATTCAATAACCAAAAAAATTAAAACATCAATCTTTAATGAAATGCCATCTCAGAGGCATCGTAATCATCTGAATATAAAAAACCGACATAGGAACCGTTCGGATCTGGAAAAACATCTCTAACAACTTTAACAGCACATGCCGGAATTACTCTCCGATTACCCTTCCCTAAATATCCGTAAATCCATGTGATGAATAACCGGTAGGCTGTCTTCCGTAATCGCCTGAAAATAAAATAAAATTAAAAATGAAAAAAGGCAAAATAAGCCATAGTGTATTTTTAATGTATTTATTACAAATGAACATAATTACCGATTGTTGTTGGCATCCACGACAGGTAAATCATCGAGATGCATGGCCATGGATGTGAGTTGAACATGTTCCTGCGTTGCAATTTGGGAAATGAACATATCCGCATAGGTGATACATTTTCCGCCCTCAGGGATGCATCCCTCAACCTCGTGTATTTC